>NW_026929568.1:0-39883 GCF_032062105.1 Saccostrea cuccullata | reverse complement strand
CAGCTTTTTTGGCCAAGTGGTTCCTGAGAAGAAGATTTTCAAAGATTTTTCCTATATATTTCTATATAAAACTTTGATTCCCCTATAATGGCCCCGCCCTTCCCCCGGGGGTCATGATTCCTACAATTTAGAATTTACACTACCCAGAATGCTTCCACATAAGCTTCACTTTTTCTGGCCCAGTGGTTCTTGAGAAGAAGATTTTCAAAGATTTTTCCTATATATTTCTATATAAAAATTTGATTCCCCATTGTGGCCCCGCCCTTCCCCCGGGGGTCATTATTTGAACAATTTAGAATCTACATTATATCAGGATGCTTCCACATAAGTTTCAGCTTTTCTGGCCCAGTGGTTCTTGAGAAGAAGATTTCCAAATATTTTTCCTATATATTTCTATGTAAAACTTTGATACCCCGTTGTGGCCCCGCCCTTCCCCCGGGGGTCATTATTTGAACAATTTAGAATCTACATTATATCAGGATACTTCCACATAAGTTTCAGCTTTTCTGGCCCAGTGGTTCTTGAGAAGAAGATTTTCAAAGATTTTTCCTATATATTTCTATGTAAAACTATGATTCCCCATTGTGGCCCCGCCCTTCCCCCGGGGGTCATTATTTGAACAATTTAGAATCTACATTATATCAGGATGCTTCCACATAAGTTTCAGCTTTTCTGACCCAGTGGTTCTTGAGAAGAAGATTTTCAAAGATTTTTCCTATATATTTCTATGTAAAACTTTGATTCCCCATTGTGGCCCCGCCCTTCCCCCGGGGGTCATTATTTGAACAATTTAGAATCTACATTATACCAGGATGCTTCCACATAAGTTTCAGCTTTTCTGGCGCAGTGGTTCTTGAGAAGAAGATTTTCAAAGATTTTTCCTATATATTTCTATGTAAAACTTTGATTCCCCATTGTGGCCCCGCCCTTCCCCCGGGGGTCATTATTTGAACAATTTAGAATCTACATTATACCAGGATGCTTCCACATAAGTTTCAGCTTTTCTGGCGCAGTGGTTCTTGAGAAGAAGATTTTCAAAGATTTTTCCTATATATTTCTATATAAAACTTTGATTCCCCATTGTGGCCCCGCCCTTCCCCCGGGGGTCATTATTTGAACAATTTAGAATATACATTATACCAGGATGCTTCCACATAAGTTTCAGCTTTTCTGGCCCAGTGGTTCTTGAGAAGAAGATTTTCAAAGATTTTTCCTATATATTTCTATGTAAAACTTTGATACCCCGTTGTGGCCTCGCCCTTCCCCCGGGGGTCATGATTTGAACAATTTAGAATCTACACTATACCAGGATGCTTCCACATAAGTTTCAGCTTTTCTGGCCCAGTGGTTCTTGCGAAGAAGATTTTCAAAGATTTTTCCTATAAATTTCTATGTAAAACTTTGATTCCCCATTGTGGCCCCGCCCTTCCCCCGGGGGTCATGATTTGAACAATTTAGAATCTACACTACCCCAGGATGCTTCCACATAAGTTTCAGCTTTTCTGGCGCAGTGGTTCTTGAGAAGAAGATTTTTTAATGACCCAACCCTATTTTTCTCTTTTCTTGATTATCTCCCCTTGCGAGGGGATATGTCCCTTAATTTTAACAATTTAAATTCCCCTTCACCCAAGGATGCTTTGTACTAAGTTTGGTCAAAATTGGCCCAGTGGTTCTTGAGAAGAAGTCGAAAATGTGAAAAGTTTACAGACGGACAGACAGACGGACGGACAGACAGACGGACGGACGGACGACGGACAAAATGTGATCAGAAAAGCTCACTTGAGCCTTCGGCTCAGGTGAGCTAAAAACTACTAAATTTAATCTTGTGAATATAATGTGACTAACATATAAGCACTTATATTTTTAAATTTTGCTAAGTGCAACAGATGACAAGTATGGGAAAATTATGGTAATGCGCGACAATTGCGTGGAAAAAACAGTGTAGTGTTAACAATTCTTGGAAGTTGGAATGTTTTTTTATAAGTTTTAATGAAGTAAGGTATGTGATCATTATTACAATAACTGAAGAAAGCATCATTCTGCCTTTTGACTGGCAAAACTTTTAAATATCTTTTAAAAATCGAAGTTTTTAAAGTTTGAGGCGAGGCATCGAGGAATTAATGGCGGCTCGTTACTACGGTCCTTTCTCCCCTATTATACTATATACCCGATATTACTAAGATTGTCTCAAGTCCCTGTGGTCCTGAAGACAAAGAAGTCACCTGTACAAGTCATATCCAGCTGCCAATTTTGAACCCCTCGTAGGAGAAAACGCATTTTTGGAGAGTTTTGCAAATTTGAGAATAACAGAATCGATGGGCATTGTGCAGATTTTCTTATTCGGGGGCTGCTGGATATTCTCCTTATCCTCTGCAATATTTATCACAGTGCTGCTCATTTGAACTTTCGTGCGCAGTTTTGGCGGTAGAACCTTGTCCCAAAGCCTTCCGAATGTGATTTCCTAGTCTGTATCATTTAAACGTTTGCACCTTTACTAGTTATGGAAGAACCTGCATACGTCTGGATGATACAGACTATTATGCCCCTCGGAACTCCTCGGTTTGCAAAAAGTAGGTCGTACGGAAAACTGTTGACATTTACGAGAAAGGAAAAAATGGATGAGAACGCTCTTGCAGCATCTTTAGAACTTTATAAAACACAATTAGCACAAGTAGAACAAGCAATTCAAGCTGCTGGGTCTGAAGACATTGCCGATCTCGTACATCTGAGGGGCGATTTACAGGAATTGGTGTGTCTGACAGAGGAGGGATTGTTATCACTGAAAAAGAGCAACATCCTCAAAGGTTTAGAGGAGAAAAGCAATGAGGATAATGAAGAAGACGATGAATATGCTGCCTTCCAGGCTGCCATTGCAGAAGAGGATAATTCTGTTAAAGAACCTGATGATAAACATTCTGATTTTGAAGCTTCTCTGTATGAGGGTGTGATGTGTAGTAAAGGACGTGATGCTAAGACCTCTGATTCCTCCTCAAGCACAACAGGAAAATGTTTTGAAATGAAAGAGGTTTCAGAGGAGTTGTCGGAAATAGTGGGAACTCTCTGTCGAGCCCCTTACATGCATGATTGGGGGTCGTCCAGTTACCATAATGCCATGGTTACAGATGTAAAAATTTCAGATGTCGATAATGAAATAATAGTTTCTGTATTATTTTGTAACCCCACTCATGTAGGAATGCTTCCATGTGAATATCATATAGAAGGAAAATGTAAATTCACCTCAGATCAATGTCGAAACTCCCACGGACATTCAGTCAAGCTTGATGATCTAGGGGAATACTGTGAACCAAACTATAACTCACTGAAGATGGAGTCCCCGTGCTTGGCTCTCTACACAGACGGACTTTGGTATAGGGCTGTCATTGTGGATGTCCTGGAGGAAGATCACCAATATACAGTGTCTTACGATAATTACAACGAAACTGCCACGCTGGACTTAAAGGACATTCTACCACTTCACTCCACTGGCTCCGATTCTAGTGACGAAGGGGAGGTAAACGATGATAAGGAGTCCGTGTTAGAAAAAGACGATTCCGATGATACATCATCTACGGAGGAAGAAATGATACCCAGGTACTTCATGAGACCAAACCAAACAACTGAAAAACTCGGAGAATGGGAGGAACATACAAGAGGAATTGCCTCAAAACTGATGGCAAAGATGGGGTACATTGTGGGTCAAGGACTTGGTAAACTAAGTCAAGGTCGTTCAGAGCCTGTCCCCATTCAGCTTATTCCTCAGGGAAAGTCCCTAGATAAAATTATGGAGTTAAAGGAGAAAGCAGGCGATCAAGATATGTTTAATGTCTCAAAGAAAATGAAGAAGAGAAAACACGGCAAGACGACTAAGAAAACAGGCTCAGAAAATGTGACATCTACCAGTGATGTGTTCCATTTCATAAATAAAAAGTTAGGTGGTAAAAAAGGAAACATCAAAGAGCTTATACATCATCACAATCACAAAGCGAAGAATGCTCCAATCAGGATACTTGAAAAAGAACTTTCTGATCGCAGTGATAGGAACTTAAACATTCAGTTGCTTAAAACAGAGGAAGAAGTCAGGAGCACGGAGAAGGAGATTTCTCGACTTAAACAAGCTTTACAGAGACATGAGAAGAAGGATGAAGGGATGGCGAAACAGTACCGAGCCAAACTCGCTAAAACTGAGCTCTACCTAAAGGAACTCAAAACATCGGAAAAAACTATACAGAATCATAAAACTAAGAGAGGAAACCACAAAAAATTAACTGTTTTCTAGAGACACCTATTTTTAAAAATATAAAAACATTTGTTGGAGAATAAAATGTGATGGTTGTATTTTATATTAAATCAATTTTATTAAACTATTACATGTACTGGTATCATATTCATTATATTTTATTATTATTAAAAGCATTATATTTTAAAGAGATTTTTCAGTAGGTTTTAATATACTGAACATACATGGTATTAAAGATTTGAAAGAAGGAAAAACGCGAGAGCAACTGCTTGTGAAATTTTGTGGAATGGTATTCAAAAGTTAAAGAAATACAGTAAAGCAACTAGATCCTCATTCATTTTAACTAATTTATTCACATGAAGGTAGCAGTGGATTTAATTTGTTGACGGGTTTCGACCAAAGATTGTCATCACCAGAACAGTTCTAATGATGACCTGAAAATTTCTGGTCATAATTGACCAACAAAATATATCTACTTCTACGTACCCTCTCTGACAGAGCGTTGTACAAGTGATTGATCTGTATGGTTGATTTATTTTAATTAATAAAAAATCATATGTACATCAAAATTTTTATATTAATAAACAATCATGCAAAAAAAAAAAATGTTAAAAAAAAAATCACCCCAATAAGAAAGGGGGGATAAAGAGGATCTGATCAAAAAATGCTATCATATAAAATAAATACTTTAAAAAAGTGGGGATAATTAAAAATCATCATTGATCAATCTCAATAATTGAATGGCATCAAACACATGCCGACCACTTGAAATTCCAGATTTGGGATCAGGTGCCTTGGAGGAGTAAGCATTCCCTGTCAACTGATGATTAAAATAACATTGATTGATTCTATATATTAGGTCAAAGCTAGGTAATTAAAAAAATCATTTTTTTCAAAACTGTGTGTGCATGGAATTTACTTTGCAATGCATTATTATCATTTTTCATCTCAACCAACTCTGCGCTAGTGGTTATTGCACTTGCACCTTTATTAAGTAGTCCCTTTTTCAATTTATTTTTTTTTAATGCCCAGCTTTCACTTGAACTGTAGTACGAATGAGTGAATGTACAATCTACTTTTCAATATGAAACTCGGAATATCTTGGACATTTTCATTGAACATGTGGACGTCATGCCGTTTGTTTTGGTTTGTGGATTTCCATCAAGTGGAAAAAGTAAACGAACAGAGGACTTGAGACATTACTTAAGCGAAAACACGGAAAGAACTGTACACATTGTAAGCGACCATACACTGGGATTTGACAAAAATAAAGTATATGCAGGTAACCATGAATCTCGAATTTCCTCGATGCGGTATAATTAACGTTAAAAAATAAGACGCGATTCCTCTTACGGTGAACCTGCAGTATTCATGTTGTTGTATGTGCAGGGGAGATTTTACACAAAAAAATTATAGTAGGGGTTATGTTGAGGTAGAGATACATCTTGGATTACCGTAATTGATTTGAAAATTTTCGGGAGGATTCAATGAGATGCAATGAATTTGTTTTCAGTTTAAAAAGACAGGTTGAGCACCATGAGCACAGACCACCAAACAGTATAAATTGTCTGTTTATATTCTTTTATCTCTGTTAACTGCATCAAAACTCTGCCTGACGAGTGTAAAAGTCAAGTTACCACATGAAATGGTAGAACCTTTCCCAGGTAAGCTTGGAATATCAGTAAGGCGGGGCATTCTCGGCGGTACACAATTAACGTCTGTTAAATGGCAAATAGTTTCTCATTGGTTAAGAAATTGATAACATCAGGAACTTTAAATTGTTGTTGACAACGATGAGAAGACTTAAGCCCCAACTCTTTGCCAGACGAGACAATGTTATTGGTTATTCGATACACTAACAGGCATTTGCCCAAATTTCTATCCCATGTATATTTTAACAGTGAAAGAAAGCTGTGTAAATTTCAGAAGCTAATTTTGAAACATTGAGAATATCTTACTGAAAGTCAAAGCTAAACTGGGAATTAATTGTCCTATTTGCTAATCATGGGCAGAGAGGAAAATTATAAATTGATTGGGTTTAATAATTCAATTCCAGTGTTTAAATATTGCAGAAATAAAGATTTATGTACATATCTTATATTTTCCATAATTACAGTAGGATATTTTTACATTGTTATTTTAAAAACATTTTTTGCCAATCCGTACAAAATTCCTGGCATTTTCTGCCTGTGAGTGGCACATACTGTATACAAGGTAATTATTGCCCCCATTTTATTTTCGCCCCTTTTGCCCTCTTACTGATTGGGCGAATTTAAAACGGTGCGAATTTAAATTACACAGCTTAATTTCTTAAACTAAACTAAGACTGGGCGAATTTAAAAGGGGGCAAAATAGTTCGCAAGTGCAAAAGGCAAAACTAACACGAGCGAAAATAAACCTGTATACAGTACCATTTCATGGTGCAATTCACCAGTTTAGATTGGACAGATGTTAAAAAACTTGTTACCAAAAATAAGTAAAAACCACCTTTGTTCAGAAAGGAAAGATGACTATATCATAATATACTTTTTGTAGATCCAATATTACATTATACATGTAATTTACCGCTTCACTTCTTTCTGCTTATAGATTCAATTGAAGAGAAAGAAATTCGGGGAAAATTAAAGTCTGAGGTACAGAGGTAAGGTACATTATGTTGTAGGCTATAACAATCATCAGGAATAATCATTAGGATTAATTAATATCTCTGTTCATTTTAGGCTCCATTGATCATAAAGTAGAAAAGCTTTATTAATGGAGAGAAGGTGTCTGTAGTCTGTCTAGTCGTCTGTAAAAAATTTTCAACATGCATATTTTGTAACAGTTTTGTCATTTTAGGTTACTGAACAAGGATGATGTGGTCATTCTAGACTCCCTCAATTATATCAAAGGTTAGTTTTAAAAAGATAATGAGGAAATTAAGATTTTAGTGTAAGTGTAGTATAAGAGAAGATTTGTTTTTTTATCTTGTTACTCATGAATTCTTTCGTTATAGTGTACTGCTATGTAATTGATACCGTTTGTATTCTTTTGCTTTTTTTCTTCAGGTTTTCGATATGAATTATACTGCATTACAAAATCTTGTAAAACCCCCCAATGTGTGGTGAGTCTGTGAGGAAAAGAAAATAGTTTTTTCTTTACTTAAAATTTTTACTAATTTTTTTTAGAGAGAACTTTTATTTGATTTTAAAAATACTTTTGATTACAATAACAAAACAATCCTTCAGCTTTAAAAGTAAGGAAAAAGAAAGCACCACAAACACAAATTTGAGCTCTCTTAAAAATTTAGTGTTTGGTATAATAGGCTTAATTTAAATGCTAGTTGTTCATTGAATGATTGCACAGTAAATGTGCATAGACAGTAAGACTGTAAGATGTATATGTAAACATGATTTGAATGTTGGAGTTTTATTTTAACAGATATTCTGTGATATCAGTAAAGAGAAAGCCACAGAATGGAACAGCCGGAGAGAACCAGAGACAGACAGATATACAGACAAAATGTAAAATTTTAACTATTACCTCTGATATGTTCAGTTGAGATTATAATATTTAGCTGCCCGTAAACTGATGCTATACCCCAGCATTGGAACCCTATTAATTAATATGTTAGGAGCAAGCCTTAGTTGTTGTGACCAAACTTGCATGGATGATGCTTCTAGAGATTCATTCAACCAGACAAGCTTTGGATGCTGGATCTGACATACATTTCCAAATAACTGGCAACAACCTGGACTCCCTTTAACTGTCCCGCCCCAGTTCTTTTTGTATCTACCTGTGCTTCCAGGTACTGTGAAATCACTAATTTTTGTTGGTTTTAATTTTCGTGGTTTTTAAGGTACGAAGAGACCCACATATTTATATCCACCACGAAATGCAATTTTTCACATATATTACTACTAAATAATTTTTCAACTATGAAATCAAATCCCCATGAACCAATATACATGTATTTTCCTCAAACCACGAAAATTTAACCCTCGAAAATATGTGATTTTACAATATTCTTTGTCCTCCACACTTTCTTTTTCCTTCAGAGGCCCATTTGAAGCAATTTCTAAATGAGTGGTCAGTTTAAAGTTCTTATTAAAGGAAGTTTATTTCAAAGTAAATATAAAGCCTACTAAACCACTCTTTTACATGTGATCTAAGCAACTAAGGATGCATACCAAAGTCACTCATTTTGTGACAGCTTTGTTTAGCATTCATTGAGGTGAGCTTTCTAATCTTTAATCTTATAAGCTTATATTTTTAAACATGTACATCTTTAAAAGAACAATATTTTTCTAGTCTGGAGGAGCTGATGATGCGGTTTGAGGAACCTAACCCAAACCAGCGCTGGGACAGCCCCCTGTTTGTCGTCCACCCTGAAGACAAACTTCCTTATGACCAGATTACTGACGCTCTCTTTAACAGGAAACCACCACCACCTAACATGGCCACACAAAACGTATGTAACTTATTATCATCAGATTTTATTTTATTGAAATTTAATTTGAATAATTTTCAATGCATGAAACTTTTGAATAATCATTGACTTGTATGTGATGAGAATTTTTCTTCTTTTGTAGCAACCCCTCTCCTCCACTAACTTCCTGTATGAGCTGGACAGAGTAACACAGGACACAGTCTCAGTAAGCATGGCTGATCTAGAGGGAAAATAATCTACTGTATTCAGGAAATTTTTTTTGCACCCAATTCTTTTTTGCTACTTTCATTCTTGTCATCAGAGGCTGTATTTTATACAATGTATAAGGAGAATGCAATAGAGACATACCTCTCTTTTAACACAAATATAAAAAGCTAATTTATGATTCAGCCCACAAATTCAATGAACATTGGTCCACCATAAGCAATGACGATTCTACCATATGTACACTGTATTGATAAAAATAAATTTATTATGTTGATTCATTAAATTTTTGTACAGAAGAAACCCATTGTAATATTTCAGACTATTATGGAGGCCCAGAAGCTGTGTGTGGCAGGAGATGATATTTCTATCCCAGGGGCCACTGAAAAAGTATCCTTCTCAGAGAGTACCGGTAGTACAAATCAATGATTAAATGTTATTGAATGTCCTGACAGATCATCAAAGTGAATACATGTGAATTAGCCATGCTCTCTTATAAAATTATACCCATGGCACAAAAAAGTAATCTTGCAGAGGATGCGAACTTAGATTTTGCTGTTTTGATTAGTAATAAAAATGCCGTTTTATAATAATGTATCTATAAAAAACAAATCAATTTTTCTGAGGTAAGATAGTAGTCAAAACTTGCAGGAGGTGAGAGCCACAATGCTGGATTTACTGCATGGTATATGAGAACATTTTCATGAATTCTTTTTATCACTATAACCTTTTTCTGTAAAAATTATAATAAGCATTTTTTTTCCTAAATTAAAAAAAAAAAATGTGTGTATACTTAATTTGATTTATCAGAGATCCTTTGAATGTTGGTTAATTTCCTTAATTAGTGTACAGATTCACCTCCTTCGTCCAGTGACTCTAGCGGAACTACAGAGACACAGACGTCAATTTATAACATACACAAAAATGCATCCAGTGGAGGACCTTTCTAAAATCCCTAACATGTTTGTGCAATATATAAACAACTCATTGACCTGACAAACAGAAAGGTTATTAAAGAGATATAACACGAAAAACTTTAAATGAAGAAGGAATGTTTTCATGGAGTTACTGGCCCTCAATTGTATTGATAACATGTATTTGATTTTAATGCATCAAACTAACGAAAAAAATTATAGCTTTATGATACTTGTAATTATAAAGTAAGAATTGCCAATAATTCTAATAATGGAATTTTGCTGCAATGGTTTGGTCCTGAAACAGATTTAAAACTTATTTATAATTTGCCAAATTTAATCTGTTCATATTATTGTTTTACCAAAATTAATTAATGCCATATAGTTATATATTTCATAAAAGTATCTAATACATGGTCCCCAGTATTAGAATTTTGGATTTATGAGGGACACAACATGCATTTTTGTAATAAAAATTTTACAGACAAAATAGTAGGCATTACAAAGAAATAATGTATTTTGTTATGGCACTGCAGTTAATTGCTACACAGATGATTACAACATCCATTCATTTGTTAAATGGAAGTTTTGGATCAATGAACCTTAACACATACTGAAGAATATACTTTTTGCAAAGTGAAGAAGTTTTGCTCATATTCGGTATATAGAGTTACTGCCCTTGTGAAGAGACCATCAACTTAAAATATAAGTTTTTAAATTAATTAACATTCTTTTGACCATTATTTTTATAGCAGTAATTATCCTTGTTTTGTTTTCAATCTAGCTTACTTTTAAAATTATGTTCTTTAAAATTATTTTATGAAATTAAAGGGATTATTTTATTATTCACTCTATTCATTTACTTTATTAAAATTCTATAGCAGTCAACTCCACGGTAGATGGGAATTCCCAAGTAACTATAAGTTCAATCTTTGTATCATCCCTGTCAAAGCTGTACAGGGATTTTACCCATAGAAGAATATAGAGGTGGTGTCACACACAATGATCCACAACTATGCAGTATCACTTAATTGCAGTATTAATGCTTCATGACACAATGACATACAGGGGAAGACCAGTTGATTCTGAAAAAGGAAGGGCCAGATGTCAGATTTTAGAAATATATTTTAAATTAATCACTCAATCCTTCATATGAAACGTTAACCTGAAGACTGAAGTCTCATGTTGCAACACGTGCTGGCATGAAAAATTGAATTTAAAAATTCAACAAGAGGCCCAGGGGCCACAGCGCTCACCTGAGCACATTGGCTACAAAAAAAGCACATATCAGATCAGAACTGAAAGTTTACTGGGGGGGGGGGGGATTGAATTTTAACCCCCCAGGGGTTTCATGATTTGAACAAATTAGAATCTACACTACCTGAGGATGATTCCATTTAAATAGAAAAATATCACTAATCATGGCTTTGAAGTACTTGAAAAGAAGATTTTAAAAGGTTTCCCTATATATCCCTATGTAAAATTTTGGTCGGCCATTTTGGCCCCCCCTAGCCCCAGGGGTCATGATTTGAACAAAGTTCAATCTACACTACCTGAGGATAATTCCACATGAGTTTCATCTTTCCTGGCCCAGTGGTTCTTGAGAAGAAGATTTTTAAAGATTTTTTCTATATATTCCTATGTAAAACTTTGGTTGGCCATTTTGGCCCCACCCTAGCCCCAGGGGTCATGATTTGAACAAACTTGAATCTACACTACCTGAGGATAATTCCACATGAGTTTCATCTTTCCTGGCCCAGTGGTTCTTGAGAAGATTTTTAAAGATTTTTCCTATATATTCCTATGTAAAACTTTAGTCGGCCATTTTGGCCCCATCCAAGCCCCAGGGGTCATGATTTGAACAAAGTTGAATCTACACTACCTGAGGATGTTTCCACATGAGTTTCATCTTTCCTGGCCCAGTGGTTCATGAGAAGAAGATTTTTAAAAATTTTTCCTATATATTCCTATGTAAAACTTGGGTCGGCCATTTTGGCCCCACCCTAGCCCCGGGGGTCATGATTTGAACAAACTTGAATCTACACTACCTGAGCATGATTCCATATGAGTTTCATCTTTCCTGGTCCAGTGGTTCTTCAGAAGAAGATTTTTATACGCCCGTCTTAAGACGGGACGCATTATGTTACAGGCTTCATGTCCGTCCGTCCGTCTGTCCGTCCGTCCCTCTGTCCATTCCTGTCCGGCTCATAACTTGAATACTATTAGGCCTAGGGTTATGAAACTTTGTCAACTTATACTTCTTGGGTAGACGGTGTGTCGCGCACAAAAAGTAGGTCGCTCTGACCTTTAATAAAGATGCTATAGCCAAATATGGAAAAATCCTGTCCGGCTCATAACTAGAAAACTATTAGACCTAGAGCTTTCAAACTTGGCAAACGTATACATCTAAAGTAGAAGGTGTGTCGCGGCCTATTTCAAGGTCACTGTGACCTTTAATTAAAGTGAATTTTTTAAAAAATTAAGTCTTTTAAATTCTAAATTTCATAATCCTAAACAATGTAAAAATATAGTTGTATGCTTATTAAAAAAATGTTAAATTAAGTAAAAACTTATTTTTTCATTATATACTTTACAGCAATCTGTAACAAATGTTAATGCTTTGAGAGGAATTCAGTTTGTCCCATGGGCTTAATTATCAAGCACTGGTCAAGAAGAATTTTGATAGCAGAAATTTGCATGTCAAATTAGAGAGAAATTAATGAGTTTATTGTCAGGAGCTAAGAGCATCTCTAGATCTGATGCAGCTGTTATCTTAATTTATCTCTTGGGAGTTGGGCAAAAAGATGCTTGTGTTAATTAAGAGTTCTTGATGGCTAGTCCAGATAAAGATCTTTCAATTGATGTTCTAGTGTATGATTAAAACTAAAATAGTATTGTATAATATGATTAAAACTAATTATACATGTGTTCATTGAAAAAAAAAAAAATTGTATTTCAATTTTTATATATTTGCGACAAATTGTAGTCATGTCTCACTAGTATTATTTGTTATAATCAATCCCTACACTGTAAGTCTCTTAGAGATGTATAATAAGAAATGGAAATTAGATAATTGAAATCTGTGTCAATCTGTTAATCAAGGCTACCTGATTTTCTTGCATCCTAACCAATGTATGATTATTGAACAATATTTGATGGGCGCATCATGCTGTGGCGGGGCACTTTATTTTAAAATGCCATTAATTTTTCTCTAATTCATAATTATCTCCCCTTGGAAAAGGGCGTGGCCCTTCATTTGAACAAACTTGAATCCCCTTTACCCAAGGATACTTTGTAGCAAGTTTGGTTGAAATTGGCCCAGTGGTTCTTAAGAAGAAGATGAAAATGTGAAAAGTTTACAACGACTACGACGACAAGACAACGACAACAACGACAGACAATGGACAAATTTTGATCAGAAAAGCTCACTTGAGCCTTCGGCTCAGGTGAGCTAATAAGTATATTAAAGAGAACCATATGTTCAGTACAAGCTGACAAAAGCCATAGCAAGAGTACAATTCTGACATAATTTAGTTGATACTTCAGGTTTTTATAATCAGGAAGTTAAATGATTGATACCGTAAATCTGCAAATTTTTACGTCCATTTTATTTTGCGAATTCGGGTCAAAATGCTGATGATTAATTTTTACGTTTCAAAATTTTGCGAATGACCACTGCTTTGCTTATATTTTCTTATTGGTAATTTATTTTTAAGAAAAATATTTTTGCGAATGCAATGAACTCGCAAATTTGCTAAAAATTTATCTACAGCAAAAATTTTCAGATTTACGGTATGCTTTAATTGTTCTGACCTGTAATTGGTAGAGACAAACAAGAGGCCCATGGGCCACATCGTTCACATGAGCATTGTGGCTCTGAAAAAGTAGAAATTGGTTTATTATTAAAAAGTTTAAATCCAAAAATGTTCCCATGAACAATCATGGCTTTGCTTGAGAAGATGATTTTTTAAAGAATTTTCCTATGTATATCTACCTAAATCGGCCATTGTGGCCCCGCCCTACCCCCGGGGGTCATGATTTGAAAAAATTTGAATCTACACTACCTGAGGATGCTTCCATATAAATATGATCAATTATGGCTCTGTAATTCTTGAGAAAATGATTTTTTTTAAGAATGTTCATATCTATTTCTATGTAAAACTTTGATTGGCCATTTTGGCCCCGCCCTACCCTGGGGGTCATGATTTGAATTTGAATTTACACTACCTGAAGATGCTTCCATATAAATATGATCAATTATGGCTTTGCGATTCTGGAGAGGAAGATTTTAAAAGAATTTTCCTGGAGAGGAAGATTTTAAAAGAATTTTCCTGTATATTTCTATGTAAAACTTTGCTCGGCCATTTTGGCCCCGCCTTACCCCCAGGGGATTTGAACAAACTTGAATCTACACTACCTGAGGATGTTTACCCACAAGTTTCATCTTTCCTAGCACAGTGGTTCTTGAGAAGAAGATTTTTAAAACATGCCAAAAAATTTTCACTAATTCCCAATTACACACGTATCGCCCCTTGAATGAGGGTGTGGCCATTCATTTGAAAAAACTTGAATCCCCTTGACCCAAGGATGTTTTGTGGCAAGTTTGGTTGAAATTGGCACAGTGGTTCTTAAGAAGAAGATGAAAATGTGAAAAGTTTACAACGACAACGACAGACAATGGACAAATTTTGATCAGAAAAGCTCACTTGAGCCTTCCGCTCAGGTGAGCTAAAAATGGAAAACATAACTATCTCATTTTTCTTTTGAATTGGCTTTATTTGGAAGAGTAACCTACATTGTAAATGGTACAAGTACCGTACAATACTTAAATCATTTTAAAATATGATTGATTTTCCCATTCCCTCTATTTAAGTGGACTGGAAATATCAAAAACAAATTTGAAGTGTTTTATAATGCCAATAATCATCGGGAAAAAAGTATATAAAAATCCCATGGAGCAACTTTACTGAACCGTATGAAATAAAAACATATTTGTTATATCAATAGTATGATGTAAATGGAAGTAAAATTTAGAGAGCTTGTATAAAGGTAATAGTGTGAAGATTTCCTTTAATGATCAGATGTAAAGCATAGTTTACAGCATATCTATAAAATAATACTGTTTATATATAAATCTTCAAAACTTTTTAATAATAATTAAAGTAGAAATTAACTTACCTCGGTACATTTTATATACATATACATATGCAAATTTCATGACACGTGTGCACAAATAAAATATTTTCAGTAACGTGCACACTAGCATTAAGCATTTCTGGACAATGGACAAATCAAATACAAAAGGGAAGAATCTAAATAAAATATGATATTAAATTAAATCATTGTTTACTTTAAAGGTATTCTACTAGTAAATGCCCATCAAAAAAATTGAATAAATGTTAATTTCTCAACTTACTAATTGAAATCATAAAATCATCACTCATTCTCAAAAAGCACCTATAAATCTAATGTACACAATCCTCCTGGATTTACGGATACAAGTTTTTGGAATTTGGCATTATTAAAACAAATGCCTAGTATTATCACAGTTAAGCTGTAGATGCCGATTGCACTGAGAGGCGAGCTGCATCGTTAAAACCGTCGGCTACGGTGATCTTCATTCCACTTTCTGCCAGAATTTTCTTGGCTTCCTCTACATTGTTACCTGTAAAACCAGTTGACAGAGATTTATCAAATCTTAAAAATTTGATTTGTGGAGGACAATTAGACCTTCCACTTCATTTTAAAGTCCATGGTAAAAAGGCATGATAAAAAATCAAAATACACAGTAAAACATGCTTATAGAGAATATTCTGTTAATGAATTGATGCTTATAAATAGTAGGGATGTCAACGAGTACCCGGTTAACCGGGTACTCGATCGAACGTCCGAGTATCGAATACTAAAATCGGTACTCGGTTACTCGGATGTACATTTTTAAATAATTCTAAGCTTATTTATTAATGCATTAAAATATCGGTTTTAAATGTAAAATGTTCATTGCACTTGTACATACAGTAAACAGGTTTTCCTGAGCCTCTAAATGACCGTTATCGCCTGTGGCAGTGTTTATACAGTAATTACCGTGACCAAGCACCTGCTACCTGGCATTCTCACCGTCGGCTGTCTTCTACCCTTATGTTTAGTTTGTTCTATAATTATTTGTTTTCATTGAACATCGTTTAAGATCTATTATGTTTAATATGAATTAGATAATTTTGTTAATTCTCCAGAAACCGTAGATTCTCGGGGAAAGAGACAGACGATATTGCACGTGCGATTGTTGATATGGATGCGTTTGATTACGTGCCAATTAATGCAAATTATTGAATGCAAAGGTTTTAAAAATTTTATGTCCATCGTTGCACCAAACTACAACATATCGTCTCGTAATTTTAATGAAATCAATGATCGAAAAGCGTACGAAGATCGTAAATCCGCTCTGTTAGAACTTGATCAAGTTGATACTGTACATGTATAGCTCTGACGACTTATCACTTGGACGTCAAACACATTGATAGAGTTACATTACAATTAGGGAACAGATTATTTTTTAAAACAAAACCATTGTGAGCCATTTATGATTTTATATCTCGTATTTATCTGATAAATAGATTGGACTTAAAAAATGTTAGATTAAATTTCGTCGGGCACAAAGTGGTCATAATTGTTACAACACAGGTTACTGTAAACCTCCCATCAGACCATGTGGTTTTATTTCAATGTTTTACAGTTATCAATTAACTTGTTCATATTTATTTAGACTTTTACCGAGTACCCGGGTACTCGATCGGAAAAACGTCCGAGTAACCGAGTATTAAAAATTGACCGATTTGACATCCCTAATAAATAGCAAAGTGATTTTCATTCTGTGTTCATTTTATAATGTGAAGCTTTATAAACAGGTATAACGAATAATACTTTTAACAAATCAGAACAGCCAGTCACGGGCACTTCATTTTAACTGTGTTTTACTGTTGTACATCTAATTACTATAAAGTGCTTTGACTGCAATTTACATTTTCATTAATTTTATAAGCCATTGATGGATTTTGTTTACTTTTTTGCTAATGTATCTATGGAGCTATAGAGTTTGCTTTGTTTCAAGGTAATATGTTTTGGCACGTTTTTCAGATCACACACAGTAATAAACAGATCCACATTATAAATCTTCAACACACATGTATGCAGTTATTTACCTTCTAATCTGACTACGAGTGGAAGCTCCAGATGTAATTTCTTACTGGCTTTGATTATCCCTGTAGCAACAGTAGCACAGTTTACAATACCTCCAAATATATTCACTAAAATTGTCTTCACCTGAAACAAAATATAAATTATACATCAAGCCAAGAAAATATTAGAAATAAAATTTAAACCCCTCATAAATTTCTTTTCCTGAATGTATTATGAGTACATATTGAATTCATACATGTGAGTCTCCCATGAGGAGAAAGAAAGCATCATGGACTTGCTGTTCTGACACCCCCCCTCCGACATCTAAAAAGTTAGCTGGTTCCCCTCCGTGAAGTTTGATAATGTCCATTGTTGCCATGGCGAGACCAGCACCATTCACTATAAATAAATATAATATGCATTCCTATATGATTTCTTAGACAAGAACCATGGGCCAAGCTTCCCTCTAAAATTATTGTCTTGATAAAAATTGAGTAAGTTTGTTGAAGATATTGCACAGAAATTTTCATAGTTAACAAACCGAGACATCCTATGCTCCCCTCCAGGGCTATGTAATTCAGTTTTAGTCGACTAGCTTCAATTTCTCGGGGATCGGTTTCTGCCATATCATCCATAGCAAATACTTCCTTCTGTCTAAAAGCAGCATTGTCATCAAAGTTGATCTTGGCATCAAAACAAACAACTGAAAGAGCAGGAAAACAAGAGGCCCAGGGGCCACATCGCTCACCTGAGCAATTGGCTAGGAAAAAGCACATACCAGATCATATCAGAACTGAAAGTTTACTGAGAGGGGGGAGGGGGCTTGAATTTAAACCCTCCAGGGGTCATGATATGTACAAACTTGAATCTAATCTACACAACCTAAGGATAATTCCCTATAAATATCATAAGGTTTCTTTATATATTCTTATGTAAACTTTTTATACGTTATTTGCCCAACCCTACCCCTGGGGGTCTTGTTGTGAATAAACTTGAATCTACACTATCCCGGGATGATTCCACAGGAGTTTCATCTTTCCTGTCTCAATGGTTCTTGAGAAGATTTTTCCTATATATTCCTATGTAAAACTTTGATCGGCCATTTTGGCCCCACCCTACCCCTGGGGGTCATGATTTGAACAAACTTGAATCTACACTACCTGAGGATGATTCCACATAAGTTTCATCTTTCCTGGCCCAGTGGTTCTTGAGAAGAAGATGTTTAAAGATTTTTCCGTTACATTCCTATGTTAAACTTTGATCAGCCATTTTGGCCTTACCCTACCCCCCGGGTCATGATTTGGGCGAACTTGAATCTTCATTACCTGAGGATGATTCCACAAAAGTTTTATCATTCCTGGCCCAGTGTTTCTTGAGAAGAAGATTTTAAAAGATTTTTCCACTATATTCCTATGTAAAACTTTGATCGGCCATTTTGGCCCCACCCTACCCCCGGGGGTCATGATATGAACTACCTTGAATCTACAATACCTGAGGATGATTCCACATAAGTTTCATCTTTCCTGGCCCAGTAGTTCTTGAGAAGAAGATTTTTAAAGATTTTTCCTATATATTTCTATGTAAAACTTTGATCGGCCATTTTGGCCCCGCCCTACCCCCAGGGGTCATGATATGAACAAACTTGAATCTACACTACCTGTGAATGCTTCCAAAAAAATTTGATCAATTGTGGCTTTGCCATTCTCGAGAAGAAGATTTTTAAAGAATTTTCCTATATATTTCTATGTAAAACTTTGGTCGGCCATTTTGGCCCCACCCAACCCCCGGGGCTCATGATATGAACAAACTTGAATCTACACTACCTGAGGATGCTTTCATATAAATATGATCAACTATGGCTTTGTTATTCTTGAGAAGAAGATTTTAAAAGATTTTTCCTTTATATTTCTATGTAAAACTTTGGTCGGCCATTTTGGCCCCGCCCAACCCCCGGGGGTCATGATATGAACAAACTTGAATCTACACTACCTGAGGATGCTTTCATATAAATATGATCAACTATGGCTTTGTTATTCTTGAGAAGAAGATTTTAAAAGATTTTTCCTATATATTTCTATGTAAAACTTTGGTCGGCCATTTTGGCCCCGCCTAACCCCCGGGGGTCATGATATGAACAAACTTGAATCTACACTACCTGAGGATGTTTCCCCAAAAGTTTCATCTTTCCTGGCACAGTGGTTCTTGAGAAGAAGATTTTTAAAAGATACCACCATTTTTTCATTAATTCCCAATTATCTCCCCTTGAATGAGGGCGTGGCCCTTCATTTGGACAAACTTGAATCCCCTTCACCCAAGGATACTTTGTGCCAAGTTGAAATTGGCCCAGTGGTTCTTGAGAAGAAGATGAAAATGTGAAAAGTTTACAACAACGACGATGACGACAACGACGACGACAACGACAGACAACGGACAAATTGTGATCAGAAAAGCTCACTTGAGCCTTTGGCTCAGGTGAGCTAAAAAGGAACTTATTACATGAAAGGAATGTAGACTACAATTACAGTTTTAAGCCAAAGGGGAACACACTTTGATTAACAATGAGAAAAAAAAATGAATTATCAAAAATTATTGATGAACATTGCTACTGTGGAATCATCGCTGTTTGTTGGAATCCAATATTTATAGATTTTTGGATCACCCTCTCTCTCAAATTTACCTCCCTGTAACTTTTTCAACTCATCAAGTTATCGAATCTTCCATACACACGAGTTAGTACCCATAAAATTACATCAACCCAGGAACCAGCAAAATCTATTTCAACCTCAAACACTGACCCTGACCAATTAAAATGATTCCACCGTAACAAATATACCCCATATCAATGACTCCATCATAGTAACAGATAAAAATACTTCTACAATCATTGCTTATCAAGACCAAAGATGTGTGTAGGAAATCCCTCAAATTGTCAACCTTTCAGAATGAAAGATAATTAGTATGTTGACATCCCTCAGTAGAGACCTAATTGTAAATTTATTTCATTTGGTGTGTATGACATTTGGCGGAAATTGATTTTTTAATAGGTTTGCATTTATTTAAATTAGTGCTCTCTGAATGTGCTTTAATAAGAATATGAGTAAATGACATCTAGTGATGTATTTGATTTAGCGGAAGATGATCTCCGCGAATAATATACACGTCCAAATATAATACATTTACAGTATCAATTTTGTTATTGTGTATCCCCTACCTCTGCCATCAGGGGTTTCTCCGAAGGGATTGATTTCCACCTGTGTGGCGTCCACTTTAACAAACAATTCATAAAGCCTACGAATCTGGTCAGCTGCCTGAAAAAAAATAAAGGGGAAAAAACTGTGGATCATGTAACTATAGGTATACTCTACAAGTATTGAAAATGAAGTCACACAAGAAACTTGTAGGTCTCTTAACAAAAATAAATGTCATCTGTTTAAATTGATATCATTTTGTAACTAGAAACCCTGATATAGTGAATGGATTAATGGACTTTTGCAAGAAGCACTGAATTTAACTTTTGACGGTTTACTTTGACATTTTAACCTGTATCATGTACGGATGTACTGAATTGACAATAGATAAGAAAACCTTTTAGTGGTCATAGGTATGGTATTAATTAGGGGCACTAACATGTGAAAGTTGGGAGTTGAAAGTAAGGGTGGTTGTAGTTTTCTTCAAGGACAACTTACATGTGTATTCAAATGCACTGTTATTTACGTTGAATGAAATGTCGAGCTAAATATTAATATCGTAAAAGAGCTTCCCTAGTGTTAAAGTAAGCCGTCAACTGTAAAAGTCAGCAATCCTTGCAAAAGTCCATTACTGTTTGTAGATTGTTGCCCTGGAATCCCAGCTTCTCAGCCACTGACAGACATTGCCTCTCTGTGACACTAGTCATTATATCTACTGGCTCCTGCAAAAATGATAAGAAAAAATTATTTAAAAACATAAGTGCAGGAAAAAAGTAAAAAAATGCATGCATTAAAACGATTGGTGCCTTGAACAAATCATACTAAAGACTAGATGAGATCTCGTTGCAAGCAACAAGTAGGTCTTCCGTCCGATTTTTCGATAAGATATGATTTTGGCAATGATCTTTGTTAAATCATAATGATATCAAGACTTAGAAAACTCTCCTTTCATTAAATTCTGTTACTTTCTACTATAAAATAATTAAAATACATGTTGTTATCATAATGAATGAAAGTCTTTTGGCCCCTAAGGGCCCCTTATTTGAGGGGTCAGACCCTTTCTTCCTATCCAATGATAAGGTTTTTTATTTTAAAGATTTTTTGTTCAACAACTATTAAGATATTTCTTTTCGTTTTCGCGATATGAAGGATAGAAAAATTTAGGGGCCAATCCTTTATATCCTTAATAGGATGTTTTTGCATATATAGATTGGTTGTAAAATGTTTAAAAGACAACACTGATCATCTTTTACTCCATTCCGCTTATCAAAATATTTCCCCTTTTGGAGATATAAAGAATCCAAGAATGAGCATTTTGGTCCCTTATGACCCCTTATTACGTAACATATTATCACAATTTTTCAGTGCATTGATGCAGATTGTTATGATAAACATTTTTGCTTCAGTTATTTATAACAAAAAATTGATAAATAAAGAGCTATAGATGAGAGACTTTTGGCCTCTCTTTGCCCTTTATTTAAGGGGTCACACCCCTTTTCTTTATATAAAATGATAGAAAATCTAGTTCTGAACAACTTTTATTATCTATCTTTTAACAAATTATTGACAGGTATCAAGATATCAGAGAAAAAGTGTTAAATTTTGCGAGATATTTCCGAGCCTATTTTTTGGCTCAGGCGAGCTTCAACGCCTTTTGCGCTGGAAAGATATAGACTCAAAAAAGCAATTCAGCATACCTTCCTCTACCTTCACTGAAAATCTCAAGTCAATATCTTAATTCGTTTTGGATTGATTGCCAGGACAAGCCGACCCTCTGAAAATCAGTAAATCGTCCATATCTCACGACCGGAAGTGACGACGTACATATATAAAAAAATTTCCAATAAGGTTCAGACCAATATCTATCAGATCTGAAAGTTTCGTGAAAATCGACCAAGCCGTTTCCGAGAACTCGCGTGCACAAAATCGGTAAGAAAAAAAAAGAATAATAATAATAATAGGGAAAAAGAAACCAAAGACCTTAAAAATGTCACATACTCATACAATGGCTCACCAGTACATCCTTTAAAGCCATTTAAAACATTGTGACATTGAGTCAAACTATACTCAATCCCATATGAATTTCAATCTCAATATAAATTACTTTATACAAGTAAATACATATTTTTTAATTGTGTTCAGCATCATTTCTCTTTAGTATATTATAGTGATCATACGATGTGATTTACAATGTTTTGAATGTGAACAATCCCTCCCCCCTACAAACCTTGATAATAGAGTGTGGGTCTGTAGCGGCAGTTTCTTCTATGTCCATTCCTCCATGCTTACTGCCAATTATCACTGGTCCTGCAAATGATCTGTCTAACACAATGGCAAAGTAGGTCTCCCTGGCTAGGTCTAATGCCTCGGCCACCATCACCTGGTATAAAAACAAACAGCCATACTGAAAGTTACTTCTGTATGAATTATAAAAACCTGCCTACCATCACCTGATATGAAAGCAAGCATTCAAAGTATACTTCTTTATAAATTATTATTTAATAAGAGGCCCATGTGCTACAACCTCACCTGAGTAACTTTGACTGTGCTGTTCTTCTCCAGATTCTCCCCTTTGTAATACCTAATGTGGCCTTACCCTACCCCAAGAGTTATTGATTTGTACATGTTGTACAATTTAGAATCTACACCACCCAAGAATGCTTCCATATGAGTTTTAGATCTACCCCCTAATCTTAACCACCCCCTGCACCCAATTGGAATATCTTATCATAATAACCACCTTATTTCTGCTGTTTCATGATTATATCCCCATTTATAGGAACAGACTAGAATCCCTTTTTAAAACTTCATTATACTGTGTACAAGGTTGATCCAGTGGTTCTGGAGATGAAGAAATTGTGTGAAAGGGTTATGACAACAACAGTGTGTGAAACTAAACAGGAGAATGAGATAGCCCACAGGGCTATCTCATTTTAAAGTGGGATAGACCTTAGAGAAATGGGACTGTCCACAACAAAAATTAAAGACGAAAAAATGCACTCATTTTTAAACATGTATTCATAAATTATATATTTATTAATACGCTTGTTTTCATTCATATATACAGGTATATATTTCTAATCGTATTTATTTTATTGATGAAGTATATGAAGTATATGTATCCATTACATTCTCATTATTACCGGTACCTTGTCAAAATAAAGTATAAAATCAGTGTCCGACAAAAATATTTGCCGTGTTAATTTTCAGATTCGTTGCAAATGAACTTCATTCTGCAGACAAGTTTATGTTTGTGAAAGACACAAACTCTTAAATTATCTTTGTTGCTTTCCCTTTTATGACTTTTAAAAATTCACTTTGTGTTTAATCTCACGCTTCCATCCAGTAACCAGCGGTCAGAATTCGCTATGACAAATGTGCAACAGGAAGCGAACATTGGATAAAAGTAGTACACGATCACCGTTAATTTGTTAAAAGATACGCAATGTTCTGAATTTTGAGATTTAATGATAATACTTTTAACACAGAGTAAAAAACTATGTCTCAGAATCATTTTATTTTGAACGACATGTTTGATTTTTTATTCAATCCAGAGACGTACAAGTGTATAATACGTCTCTGTTTACGTCTCAATTTACTCATGGCCAAAATTGGGATAGACAATTCAGTCTTCTTGAATTCAGATCGGCGTAGCCCGAGTCAACTTGGGATAGATTCGGACTATCGGTCAGGTGTTAATTTCGCACACTGCAACAATGACAGACAATGGCAAATTTAAACAGAAAAGCTCACTGGTCTTGGGTTAAGGCTCAGGTAAGCTAAACATATACGCCACACACACACTCAAACCTTTGACACTTTGACTCCATCTCCTGTTGTTTGTTTTGTCTTTAGTTTGTGTCCCAGCATACTTGTGACCAGACCCTCCACTTCACTTGGGCTACAAAATGTATGGCAGAGAAAAAGAATTTTCATGGCTTTTTCAGATGCAGATTTTATTAGGATTTTTAGCTTGTACAAAACTAAGATAACAGTCTATAAAAATTAGTTACTACAACATCATGTCTTTCATGTATCAAAATAGAAAACTTTTTGCTGTAGTTTGGAATCAAAGGTTGTAAAAAGACTCTTTCTATGATGAATCTAGGGAGATCAAGTTATCAAACCAATCAGTGATAATGCATTAATATTCTATTGATCCAAGAATCTACATTGAGATCATCTGATAGCTTACTTCTTTGTGAGATGGACTCCTCCTTTGAATCCATTAGAAAACACACCTTTCCCTCTGCCTCCAGCCAGAATCTGAGCCTTTATCACATATTCATCAACCTCTAAAAAAATATAATGTATTCAAGAACTGCACAGGAAGAAGGGATGCAGTGCATTAAATTTAGGTAATAACTAGAACTGTCCAAACGGGACAAAATACCCCCCGCTGGGTTTTTCAGAAGTAAGTTTTTCCATAATAAAAATATGTATCACACATGAATTATGAAATTTTTCTTCCAGTGACCTTGAAGTTTCCCAAATGACCTTGCATCAATGTCATGACATGCCCTTGGGTCATGGGCAATTTTTGTGTGAAATGAGAACCTACCAAGTTTATCAATAAGAAAGATATGGACCGGACATGAATTATGAAGTTTTTCTTCCAGTGACCTTGAACTTCCCCAAATGACCTTGAATTAAGGTCATGACAAACCCTTGGGTCATTGGCAATCTTTGTGTAGAATGAGAACCTACCAAGTTTATCCATAAGAAAGATATGGACCGGACACAAATTATGAATTTTACTTCCAGTGACCTTGAACTTCTCCAAATGACCTTGGGTCAAGGTCATGACACACCCTTAGGTCATGGGCAATCTTTGGGTGAAATGAGAACCTACCAAGTTTATCCATAAGAAAGATATGGACCGGACACGAATTATGAACTTTTTCTTCCAGTGACCTTGAACTTCCCCAAATGACCTTGGGTCAAGGTCAGGACACATCCTTGTGTTATGGGCAATCTTTGCATGAAATGAGAACCTACCAAGTTTATCCATAAAAAAGATGTAGACCGGACACAAATTATGAAATTTTTCTTCCAGTGACCTTGAACTTTCCCAATGACCTTGGGTCAAGGTCAGGACAAATCCTTGGGTCATGGGCAATCTTTGCATGAAATGAGAACCTACCAAGTTTATCCATAAAAAAGATGTAGACCGGACACAAATTATGAAAAATTTCTTCCAGTGACCTTGAACTTCCCCAAATGACCTTGGGTCAAGGTCATGACACACCCTTGGAACATGGGCAATCTTTGTGTGGAGTAGTAGATTCTAATGTCCCTCCGTAAGAAAGATATGGACTGGACACGTTTGCACAGACAGACGGACAGCTAGACAGACGGACAGACGGACAAGGTGATTCCTATATACCCCCCAAACTTCGTTTGCGGGGGGTATGAAAATATTTGATTGACATACCACATGATTTCTCTCTGTTGCAAAAATTTTTAATTTTGTTGATTTTTTAAATTAAAATAGTGTATTGTCATTTTTCTGGCATTTTAGCTTTCAGTCTGTGACATGAACTTGCCCACTTGACCTTTAATACGCCCTATCATGTGCAATATTAAAATTTTATTAATTATACAAACATACATGCAAACATATTATTGATTAGATCTTACAACATTTACAACACTGCTTTTTGCAAATGAACAGCTCTCACTTGGGCCCATGAGGGAAAGAGACAAATAGGATGGCCAAAGAACACCTAGTGATGCTGTGTTGAGAAAGAAAGAGAACTGGGTTGGAACAGTTGGAGGAAGGGGCAGGTTGTTACCAGTGAACGCCGTAAGTGGCATTCTTTGTTGAAAAGCCTCATACGTCCTCTGGACAACAGAGTGGAGAAGTAAGTATGTTTTGCATATAACCTTAAGCTAATACCAAAATTACCTTGAGTCTAGGTCACAGAACAACCCATACAAATGACCTTGTGTCAAAGTCATAACATTCCTAACTATCTGACCATGACATAAGTAAAGCCTTTGCTAAGTTTGAGCTTCAAAGTTTCTCCATTAGGGAACTTGGTTATGCACTCTTTCTGTCAGTGACCTAGATCTCAGCCAAATGACCTTCTTGAACATTTTGAGGGTTTGATCACAACCTAAGGTTAATTGTAGGCAATCTGTTTTAGCATGAGTTTCCAATGTTTCTGTTATGCAATCATGACCTGTACAAGATAGCTAACAGAGACAAAGTAATCTGTGACCCACAATCATTGGTGCAGAAAATTTAGTTTTAGACAAATATTTACCTAGTTTTTTGGCTGCTGTTTTGGCCTCTTCGACGGAGCTGCAAACAACAAACTTCTGACAATTGATCCCATTATCCAACATAAGCTTCTTGCTTTGATACTCCTGTAGACTCAAGCATCTTATGGAAATACAGAAAACATTCTTCTGCTGTATAAAAAAATATGTGAGTTATAAAAAAAACCACTTGGTAAGTACAAAATAGAATAGAATATATTTATTATTCCAGATCAGGGCCCTTGTAGGCATATTACATACATGATTATTAAATCATATAGTACATGTGAAGTATGTTTAATTTGGCCGAGGCTATACGCACGACGGTCGTGCTAATTACCGATGTTATCCGCACGACGGTCGTGCCGACAACTAAAGTTATTCGCACGACGGTCGTGCGAATTATAAACGTTATTCGCACGACAAACTTCAAAATTAATTTATATTATTTAATTATACGTTTATTAATTTGTATTGTATTTTTACTTTTATATGATTTTTTTTACTTGTCATTCTGCATCTGTACGTTGAAATTCAAAACAAATTTTATTTATTAGACATCCGCAAAATGCCTTTTCCATGCTTCCTATTCAGGAGTTCCTATGCAAGAGTTTTTTAAAAATGTGATTTAGCCAACTTTTTTGCATTGATATGATTTTTCCAATAAAAAAAAGAAGAAAAGAAAGATCCCACCCCCCCCCCCCCCCCCCAGAAAAAAAAAACAATTTAAGAAAAAGCAATTTTATGTCTAGATATGACCATGTAATGATGGTGTTTATTTCCTAAGCACATTTTTTACAGTGTACTGAACGAATATACGACACTCAAATTTCAAATTTCTAAATACCCTTGACATGATACATGTACCTGGACCACTACAATATAGGAATCAAGATTACGATCTCAATATGGTAATAACTAAAAGAACAAACAAGGTTACCCTCTTTCATGTGTTGTGTTTATCTAAAAATAAATTAAATTTCGCATTTTTATAATGAGTGATAGTTTTCTTATTTGTAAAATAATGCTGTACTTAAAATAATAAAGCATAGAATAAATTTAATCTAACAGCATAATTATGATTACCTCCAATTAATTTCTCAAGTGCGGATCGACATCAGAGAAAGTTCGTCTCGTTGAGCAGTGTGAAGATAGTAAGTTGTTAGAACTTGTTTCTTATCCTTTTGGTTACCAATAAAATATTTTCAAAACAAAACAGCAGTGACAACTGTATACATTTTTCTCTTTAGGTTTATCTAAATTTAATAAATGTAAGTGATTTTGGGTCCGTTTCTTCTTTTTTTTTATTTACTTAAAATAAGTTTTAAATCGTGCAGGTTCGAGGCAATATGTGATATTATTGTATATTTTTAAGGGTGGAGTGGGGTGTTATTTTGGAAATTCAAAACATTTTTATACATGCAGTACAAATCACAGGCACCTGAAGTATGGATAATACCCCCCTTTTTTTTTCATGAAAAAAAAATGTAAGAGTGTATAATACCTCGAAAATATAAAATTTCCCCGTCAAACACATCTATATGTCGTTATATGCAAGCAGATTGAACTTTTTCTCACGTTTAAAGAATGGCCCTATTCGGTATAATAAAAATTTTATTATACCGAATAGGGCCATTCTTTAAACGTGAGAAAAAGTTCAATCTGCTTGTAATGACATATAGATGTGTTTGACAGGGAAATTTTATATTTTCGAGGTATTATACACTCTTACATTTTTTTTCATTAAAAAAGGGGGTATTATCCATACTTCAGGTGCCTGTGGTACAAATAACGAAAATGCAACTAATGAATTATCATATTTTTAAACAAAACAAGATTAAAATATACTGGGTTTTCTCTCTGTCATTTTGGGGACTAGGGGTCGCCCCGGTCTAAAAATCCGCGAGGTTTTTTCATACTTGAATCCTTCAACTATCGCAGTTCTACGTGTACTTGCCGCATGGTCAATTTCTCGACCGTGGGCGCGATTCACGTGCACAAGAGGTACTTATATAGGGACTTATAAGTACACATCTCAAAAAATTAATACGGAAAATAGGACATAATATTTTGTTCATATTATAATTTTTACGTGAAGTATTCGGAAGAAATAGGAGAGAGAGAGAGAATTAAAAAACGAGGGGGGGGGGGGGGGGGGCTGAGACCGTAAATAAAGGGAAGTAGGCCTATATTATTATTAGAAAAATATTTGTGTACAGCCTATAATATATAATTTTTGCTCCAATCAACATAACCTTGGATAAATGCTCAAGAATTAAATAATACAAAGGATGAATAATATTAATTTTAAAAATGTTTATCGCGGCATGACGAAGAATATTCAATAAAGGCAATTTTGAAAGCAAATAAAGGAGTATTATAATTTATTTTATGTATCAAGTAAATTATATTATTATTTTTTTTGGGGGGGGGAGGGGTGAAAAATATAAGTTCGTTGTACATGTAATGGTTTGGGCCGTGGATATCGGCCTGGATAGCTCAGTTGGTAGAGCACCTGACTAGAGATACAGGGGTCCCGGGTTCGATTCCCGGTCCAGCCATACATTTTCTCCTTTCCTGTTACAGATTTGGTGCCGTGACCAATGGTTGGGGCCGTGGATATCGGCCTGGATAGCTCAGTTGGTAGAGCACCTGACTAGAGATACAGGGGTCCCGGGTTCGATTCCCGGTCCAGCCATACATTTTCTCCTTTCCTGTTACATACATATCACAGGCACTTGTTTCGTATACGGGGTACCCCGTATACGAAACAAGTGCCTGTTGTACATATATATATAATTTCCGCCACCAACAGCGTTGTATACATGTAATTAATGTTAGAGTTATCTCTCTTGTGTCGTGCGGATAAGAACTGTAATTAGCACGACCGTCGTGCGGATAACGAAATTTATCGGCACGACGGTCGTGCCGATAGACACTTCCGTTTAATATTTTCAATTCTACAGTGCTACTCTCAAAAAGAGTGTAAACACTAAACAGCACACCAATCACAGCTAAAAGCCCTGTATTTACATGTTAAAAATTGTTTTGGGGTAGTTTATTTCGAGTTACATTTCTGGTATTCTTTTTATAACAAGGTCAAGTGTTATCAGCTGATAACAGATAGGCCTAAGTGGGTTGTCTATGCAAAACATTGGGAAAAAATGTTATACCACCGTATCTCGTACTTATTTCTATAATTAAGACTCGTCTTATTAACCCAATTTTGGAAACTTACCTTCTCTTTCTTAAAATTCTGCAGAATGGAGCTGAAATTAGACAATTTTCGATACGTCCGAAGCATGTTCATGGGCGCAGACATATTTCTGTGATGTGTTATACGTCATTGGTTTGAGTGGTATAGTATTTTACGGATAATCGTAAAAATACAAGAACGGATTATTTGGATCACTCAAGCAATCAATTTTTCAATGCCAGAAAAAGACTAATTGTGTATCAAAAATTGAAAATATTAAAATTTTCTTTTTTTCACCAAAAAGCTAAGCAAACAAGTAAATATATTCTTATTCTTTTTTTTTTTTTTTTTTTTTTTTTTTATAATTTTAAGAAATCCAAATTATACCGAAAAAAATTTCTTCCTCAAGGAAATCCGTTTTCAACCTTGACCCTGTTAAAGTTAAATTAGGAAAACGGACACTCCAACTTAAATTGAATGTAGGCTATATTTAAAATGGAAGGACTTATACCTGTGATTAACAAACTTCAAGATGTATTTAATACTGTCGGCTCAGAAGTCATAAACCTACCACAAATTGTAGTGATTGGTAATCAGGTGAGTCGGGCATTGATGCCCTGGGGTGTCTTAAATATGTATTGTAACAGGTTGGGCACACACCCCCAAATGGTCATTAAACCCCCGTTTGGTGGTCAATCGCCCATATCGGCGTCTTTATTACCTACCAAATGGGAGAGAAAAATCGTTTTGTTAAGTTCTCTGGAATAACGTGAAATGGCGCATAATTTCAACTCACAGGGAATAAAATATAGATATTTTTCTAAACTTTGAACGAAAAAAATCAGAATTTCAACGCGGACATTTTTGCGCAGTGTCGTTCAAATATTTGACAAAATCGTCACCTATGTAAACAAGAGTAACTTTTCTGTGTTTTAACTTAAAAAGAAAAATTCCCTCCATCTCGCGCGTAGTTGAGCCTATCAATCGTGTTTATCACTTCATATTTCTGTCATCCGGGTAACCGATCAATTATCTTAACCAATTAAAAATGACGATCTTTTCCGAACTTGGGTCAAAAGACTGATTTAACTACGGAGGCCCATTAGTGTAAATTTTCAAAAAGTAAAGTACGATGAAGGGTAAGAATTCTCTTTTATATCGTTTATTTCGTATGTTATGGCTTTATTTTTTACAAAAATACAATATGCCGTGAATTTATGATAAAATAATCGCTGAAAAACTATAATCTTGGAATAAAAATAAGAATAATTGCAAATTCACTTTGTAAATTTTTTATTCAAAAATTTTTAATAAATATAGTAGATACATCATAGATATGCATATTAAACCTCAAAGGGTCGCACAGAAATCGTAACTTCATCCTAAAACAAAATAAAGAATAAATGTTACATTCAAATGTAGAAAAAAAATGAATATTACAGCAATAAGTGCCCACCATACGAATACAATACGAGGAGCTCGTGTTTAACGGGATTTTATAGAGATTTATACAGACGCAGATTGAAAGATCATTTGAAAAGTTACTTCTCTAGACTAACACTTCTTGTTTAAATATATTTTTTACCAAACTATACACAACAAAATACTTTTTTGTATTGATTGAGCAAATAGTTCGGCCGTCACGGACAACTGTGGGCTTCGTTTTTACGAAGTTTCAAAGAAATTCCACATGGAAAATTGACTAGATTGTATTAAATGCCCGAGGAATATGTTAATTAAAATTCCCCAATGCCAAAGTAAATGCGCTTTTGCTTTATTTTAATAAAAATTGGATTTGAATAAAAAAGACCACCATTTGGTAGGTAAAAAAGATGCCGATATGGGCGATTGACCACCAAACGGGGGTTTAATGACCATTTGGGGGTGTGTGCCCAACCTGTTGTAATACCGGTTTCAATGTCAAGAAAATAAAAACGAATATTGCATTGCATAATCAATAATCGAAAATGAAACTTAAAATTTTGAAACCTAGCCAATATATTTTTAAGAGGGATTGTAAATGTCTGCGTAATAAATAATTAAAATGAAGTTCAAATTATTGACATTTCTCTTTTTTAACAGGCCTACATACATTTGCAATTAATGAAAGTCTTTAAACTCACTGGAAATATTTTAAGTTCACCTCAACAAAGTCAAGATGAGGTTTTATTCTATATCTCCAGTATTGACATCCCCGTTTAAGTTTTAGGAGCAGGTCCATTCCAATGCAAGTAACTATAACCCCTACCTGGACCAAACTTCCATGTATGACGACTGTGTATATTTTGCCTGACTTTGTACAAATCTTGTCTGACTTTCTATATACTTTGTCACTTTATGTTTTGTAGAGCTCTGGTAAAAGTTCCGTGATTGAGAGTTTGGTAGGACGAGATTTCCTCCCTAGAGGTACCGGTATCGTTACCCGGCGACCTTTGATCCTTCAGCTGATACACGTCAGTAAAAGTGACAGAGAGGCAAGAGCACAGGATGGAGGTAAGATTCTATGAATAGTCAAATACCAACTTCAGAAATATTGAATAAATTTAAAATTAGTATTATTTTACATTTTTATTGTACTCATAACAAAATAAATAAGGGCAGAAAATCAGTTAAGAATCCTGGCTGTATGGATTATATATATTTATAATAAAATTCATTTGAAATTGTGTGGCAATTCTCTGAAAGAATCAATTTACTAAAAACGTGCAAATTTACAGCTTTAGGAACCACCATCATAGCAATAAGCTTCATGGCTTTAAAATTGTATTAATAATCATGATAATGGCATAAAATGACACAGCTTGTGAAATAACAGGTGCTCAGCAAGCTTGCAAACAAAGCATGAATCAGTGTTAAAAAGCAATAGATTCACAAATTATATCATGATTGTTATCATTTTAAATTTCTTTCTGGTGATTATTTATAGATCCAATTAAAGCAGAAGAATGGGGGAAATTCCTGCATACAAAGAACAAAATCTACACAGACTTTCAGGAGATTCGACATGAAATTGAAAATGAAACAGACAGAATGTCAGGATCCAATAAGGTGATTATGAAAGAATATGAGTTACAGTCACATAACTAAAATCAGGATATTTATAGCTATAGAATTGAAGAACAAATTTCATAATGAATTTACATATAAATTTTTTTACCTTTCAGAAATGATTTATTGTACACAAATAAGTTTGCAACCTATTACAAATTATGATGAAGTTTTGTCATACATTAATTATTTATCTTTCTCAATCCTTCAAGAAAGTAAAGAAGTCAAGAAAACAGAAATCAAGAAGATTCAACATATTTCTATTTTTAGCTCACCTCGACGAAGTCGAGATGAGCTTATGCTATACCCCCGGCATTGGCGTCGGCGTTAGCGTCAGGTCCCAGGTTAAAGTTTTAGGAGCAAGTCCATTCCCAAGTAACTATAAGCCCTACCTGAACCAAACTTGCATGGATGATGCATCTAGGGATGTACACTACCAGACTTGCTCCGGATGCTGGATCTGACCTACATTTTGTAGATGAGTGACCAGGTTAAAGTTTTTGGAGCAGGTTACAGTTTTTGGAGCAAGTCCATTCCCAAGAAACTATAAGCCCTACTGGGACCAGATTTGCATGGATGATGCATCTAGGGATGTACATTACCAGACTTGCTTCAGATGCTGGATCTGACCTACATTTTCTAGATGAGTGACCAGGTTAAAGTTTTTTGAGCAGGTTAAAGTTTTTGGAGCAGGTCCAGGGCTCCCACTGGACCGAAAATATTTTTCGCCACTTTTCGCGACACAAGCTTTAAGGAAATAAGACATACTTACATCTGATTTCTCGACAATGCAATGCACATTTTGTTATTCAAGTTTTTTTTATTATGTTTATCTGACACAGACATTCTTTTAAAATTGTAATGTTTAAAGCTTATGGTAGTATCCATTTTAAAAAAAGAAAAAAAATAATAATGTTGGAATCACACAATTAATTTGATATTGTATTGATGTCAGCCAACTCTTAACAGAAAATGTCCTCTTGTTTATATTTTTTCGCCTGGGAAGGAGGGGAGGGGGGGGGGGGGGGGGGGGGGGGGCTACAGACCTAGTAAAAATATGACATTTTTTAAAAATGGAAATTTTCATCATTTCATTAATTAATTGTGAAAAGAAGTAAATTAAAAAGTAATGAAAGTTATGTTTGAAACTTGACTTTATTTTAACAACTAGGGGACTCCAAGGTTTAATATGCAAGCTCATGTTATTGTAAATAATTCAGTGTAATTTACTAACTACAGATAATTCTGTTTCCAAACCAATTTCTTTTTCACTCTCTGTCAGTTATATAATGATATACACATGTTTCAATTTTCAGTAGGTAAAATTTGAAGCCATTCTTTACAATTTTCGTCATGTTTCCCTACTTTCGGTTTTAAAAAAAACGATCTACATAGATCCAGATTTTGTTGATAAAAATCTTTTATTTACAAACTTCACACTTTATCCCCCCTTGTTTAATCCAAATAGTATTATTTTAAGCAATTTTGTAACCCTTTATTGCTCCAGGCTAGTTACCTAGTCAGCCTTATTCGTTCAAGCGAGACATGATTTCCTACATGTAGGTTTCAGTTTTCACACCTCTGCTGCATTAAATAAACAATGGGACTTATCTGTGTACATTGAATAAACCAAGGAACTAATTAGGACTACACAAATTTTGTACATGGTACATCTAAAAAATTCATTTTCGCCACTTATGAATTTCTTTTCGCCACTTTTGAAAAAAATTCGCAATTGGCGACAATGGCGAATCACAGCTCGAGCCCTGCAGGTCCATTCCCAAGGAATTATAAGCCCTACCTGGACCAAACTTGCATGGATGATGCATCTAGGGATGTACACTACCAGACTTGCTTCCGATGCTGGATTTGACCTACATTTTCTAGATGAGTGACCAGGTTAAAGTTTTTGTACACTTCCAGACTTGCTTCGGATGCTGGATCTGACCTACATTTTCCAGATGAGTGTCCAGGTTCAAGTTTTTGGAGCAGGTCCATTCCACAGGAACTATAAGCCCTATTTGGACCAAACTTGCATGGATGATGCATCTAGGGATGGACACTACCAGACTTGCTACGGATGCTGGATCTGACCTTCATTTTCATTCCCAAGTAACTATAAGCCCTAGCTAAACCAAACTTGCATGGATGATGCATCTAAGGATGGACACAATCAGACTTGCTTCGGATGCTGGATCTGACCTATATTTTCCATACAAGAGACCAGGTTAAAGTTTTGGGAACAGATCAATTCGAATGAACTTGATTCCCTTGATATCTGCAGTATTAACAGTTATGAATATTTGTTTACATTATACATGTTTTTCACGCTACACGTGTAGAAATGTGTATATGCCATGTTAGGGGTTAAACACAACTTGCAAGAATATTGGATGAATACTAAATATTAAGAAAATATGATGTGAGATTTGCATAACTTAAACTGATAACATTCGTCGAGGTGAGCTTCGTAATCTTTGATTACCTATGTTTTGAATTAAGGGAATTTGCCCAGAGCCAATCAGTTTGAAAATTTACTCAAATAAAGTGGTCAGTCTGACATTGGTTGACCTGCCTGGAATGACCAAAGTCCCTGTGGGGGATCAGCCAGAAGACATAGAACTCCAGATACGTGACCTGTGCATGGATTACATCCAGAATCCTAACTCTATCATCCTGGCAGTGTGTGCTGCCAACACGGACATGGCCACTTCAGAATCCCTCAAGCTCGCTAAAGAAGTAGATCCTGATGGTAAAAAAACATTTCTATTCATTTAGAGATTCTGTTCTCAATAACTAGCATTGTTAAATTGAATATCTAGGCCATCTTTTAAAAGAGTTTGTTTGCCCCGTCCTGACAGACTGGTTAAAAATGGCTTGACTTGAAAGTTTAATGCTTTAATGCTGTTTATTTCAGGTCGGCGTACATTGGCAGTAGTGACAAAGCTGGACCTTATGGACCACGGAACAGATGCAATGGAGGTTTTGTGTGGGCGTGTCATACCGGTAAAGCTAGGAATTGTAGGTGTGGTCAACAGAAGTCAAGCTGACATCAACAAAAACAAGGTAATAACAATAAATGGGTCTGTCAACCAGTTATCCGCTACAAGAAAAATCAAAGTATTGAAAGAACTGAAAGCCGGGCTTTAATTGCTTGAGTATATTGTCTGATCCAAAAAAAGTACATATTTAATTTTTTTTTCCTTTTGGCCATTGATTTTTTAATAGGTATAGTGTTTATGATCAGAGTTGTGGAAAACTGCCAGTCATGCCGGCAAATCCGACAAAAAATTCGCATGACCGGTAAAAATGCTATCAATGTCGGTCCAAATGACTGGCTTCTTTTTTGGTTAAATTTTTTTTTTTTGTCCATTTATCATCTGTGCATTTCCCATCTTAATATTATCGTACCTTATATACCATTGCATAATACCTTTTCTTTAAACGAGATTGAGGCTGTAAATGAAAGCGAAACTAGCATGGTTCTCGTGACCTATTAAATTTACAACTGCCGAACTGGTACAGAATTAAGTAGAAAACATCTTAAAGAAAAAGATAAAGACATGCAAAATTTGAAAAATTTCAACAGAAAGAATTCATGCACAGGTGGGGAAATCAGTAAATCTAGTACTTCCAACTGTTCCGGATATTCGTTTTTTCACCGATCATGTTGATATCTTAATTATCGATGCAAGGAATTTTTGCAATTTTCAGACCCATTTTTTTTAGGTTTATATAATTCCAAAATGCATAAATGTTTAATAAAATTACATTCACTATGCTGAATTAGCATGGTCACCTGCCCAAAAGCGGTGGTATCAAGTAATATGTTATAAATGCAAAATTAAATGAAAACAGAAGATGACTTGGAAATGGAGACTGAAGTTTGTATTATTTTTAACATGATTTATTAAATACAACTGTAGATGTGTATTAAAGTAAAAAAATATTATGGTTTTTTTAGGTCACCTGAGTAACTCAGGTGACCTATTGCTATCCGTTTTCGTCCGTCGTCGTGCGTCGTGTGTCGTGCGTCGTGTGTTAACATTTGAACATTTTCAGCTTCTTCTCTGAAACCACTGAACCAATTTCAACCAAATTTGGTTTGCAGCATCTATGGATAGAGGGGAACACAAATTGTGAATTTCATGGTCCCTGCCCCCCTGGGGCCTGAGGGGTGTGGCCAAAACCACTAAAATTATTGCAATCTTTAAAAATCTTCTTCTTTACTCCTGGACATCAAGCAGGCAAACTGTTGGCATGAATGTAATGAGCATTGAGTCCTCTACCTAAATTGTGAAATTCATGGCCCCAGGGTCAGGGGTTCTAGTGCTAGGGCGGGGCTCAATAGATTATGTAGTGAAAATGCATTATTTCTTTGAAAATCTTCTTCTCTGCTCCTGGGTATTAAATAAACCAACTAAGCACATAGTTATGATGAGCAAGAGTGCTTCTTCCAGATTTGTGAATTTTATGGCCCCAGGGTTAGGGTTTCTGGTGTTAGGGCGGGGCTCTATAGATTATATAGTGAAAATGCATTATTTCTTTGAAAATCTTCTTCTCTGCTTCTGGGTATTAAATAAACTAACTAAGCACACAGTTATGGTGAGCAAGAGTATCTCTTCCAGATTTGTGAATTTTATGGCCCCAGGGTCAGGGTTTCTGGTGTTAGGGTGGGGCTCTATAGATTATATAGTGAAAATGCATTATTTCTTTGAAAATCTTCTTCTCTGCTCCTGGATATTAAATAAACTAACTAAGCAAATAGTTATGATGAGCAAGAGTGCCTCTTCCAGATTTGTGAATTTTATGGCCCCAGGGTCAGGGTTTCTGGTGTTAGGGCGGGGCTCTATAGATTATATAGTAAAAATGCATTATTTCTTTGAAAATCTTTTTCTCTGCTTCTGGGTATTAAATAAACCAACTAAGCAAAAAGTTATGATGAGCAAGAGTGCCTCTTCCAGATTTGTGAATTTTATGGCCCCAGGGTCAGGGTTTCTGGTGTTAGGGCGGGGCTCTATTGATTATATAGTGAAAATGCATTTTTTCTTTGAAAATCTTCTTCTCTGCTTCTGGGTATTAAATAAACTAACTAAGCACATAGTTATGATGAGCAACATTGCCTCTTCCAAAATTGTGAATTTTATTGCCCCAGGGTTAGGTGTTCTGGTGTTAGGGCGGGGCTCTATAGATTATATAGTAAAAATGCAGTATTTCTTTGAAAATCTTTTTCTCTGCTTCTGGGTATTAAATAAACCAACTAAGCAAAAAGTTATGATGAGCAAGAGTGCCTCTTCCAGATTTGTGAATTTTATGGCCCCAGGGTCAGGGTTTCTGGTGTTAGGGCGGGGCTATATTGATTATATAGTGAAAATGCATTTTTTCTTTGAAAATCTTCTTCTCTGCTTCTGGGTATTAAATAAACTAACTAAGCGCATAGTTATGATGAGCAACATTGCCTCTTCCAAAATTGTGAATTTTATTGCCCCAGGGTTAGGTGTTCTGGTGTTAGGGCGGGGCTCTATTGATTATCTAGTAAAAATACATTAATTCTTTGAAAATATTTTCCTTTGCTTCTGGGCTTTGTGCCAATGATCCAAGTATACATACATTTATGATGAAGAATGGTGCATCTAGCAAAGTGGTTTTTTATGCCCCCAGAGTCAGAGATGGGGGGGGTTACATAGTCTGAAAATAAATTAATGCTTTGAAATCTGCTCTTTGGTATTTATCAACCATTTTATGACAACATTTTCAAAATTTTGAAATACCGGTATGTGGCCCATGAATCAGTGGTTCCTTTAGGTGAGGTAAATAAACTGGGTATAAAATGGAAGTGCATTTTCTTTTTGTTACTCTGATCTACCTGTGGGTATTAAGTAAATAGAGTAAGTTAAGTTAATAATTATGATAAGCAATGGTGCCTCTTTCAAAATTGTAGATTGTAAATTGAATTTCATGGCCTCTGGTTCAAAACACAAACCAAATTTAATTGTTTGAAAGTTGTTACACAATACTCAGGTGACCTATAAGGCCCGTGGGCCTCTTGTTTATTTTGCGACTTACTATTTCAGACTGACAAAAATCACTTCGGACCGGCTTATTTTGTTTTCTTGCCAGTCCGAATGACCGGTTATCTGAAAAAGTTTTCCACAACTCTGTATGATTATGATTTAAAACAATATCCCATATACCAGTAATTAAAATTAACAGTCCATATACCGCATGATATGCTATGATTTTAAAATTTAATAAATAATATTTCCAAGAAATTCTCGCATATTTTCTATTCAATAAGCATTTTTTCTCATAATTTCATAATTTGAAAATTCAGTCTTGGAATAGTTAAAATAATGCACATATGTATTTTATAGACATTCTTTTAGTTTCAAACAAACAGTACTTTTATCGCCAATTACATGTAGAAACACTGATACATGTACATTGTCAAGCAACTTCACACATGTTAATTCTTAAAATTCCAATTCACGATACTATTAATTTGCTAAAAATCAAAACAGAATATAACCACTAACATAACATTGACGAAAAAGATATGAAACATGAAACTGTTCAACAATTCCAACATTTCGAAAAGCCCGCGCTATTGAAAATAGTTCGCTTACAATATGCATTCAGCAGCGTGTGTCACACTGCGAACAAATTATTATATCATGATTAGCCCAGTAAAGCAAATACCTAATTTCTCTTTCGGATTTATTCTCAAGCAAAAATATTGATCATTAACTTTTCCAACGATTGGGATTTAAAAAATATTGAATATCGTCTCACAATGGGACTATTTTGTTTATCGGAAGTGTCTGCTCTAACTCTATGTCAGTTTGGTTTTTTGTTTACTGTGCTATTTATAGTAAGACAGTCAATCATGATGCCTATAGCCAGGACTTTGCTTTCAGCAAAGTCCAGCTAAAAATTCTGTGAGCTATGACATAAAAGTTATGAACAAATAAAAAAAAAATTCAATGTGGCCACAAAAGACTTTTTATATTCTTTTAAAATTAGTTTTTAAAGAATTCACTTAATGGTAAGAAGAGAATCTTTAGGGGAAATTAGATTTTCTGTGGTGACAGTAGAGGGAGGAAGAAAAAGAAATAAGTCCTCCAAATTATGCACTATATATATAGTATAAAGTATTAAGTACTCAGTATTAAGATGATGAATTCTTCTGAATATTGAAACTGACTCGTCTCTTTTTTCTTCAGGAAA